>NC_091493.1:19616506-19654006 GCF_947461875.1 Haliaeetus albicilla
CACACACGTGCACATGTACACATCCACATTTGCTCACACAAGTATCTGTATCTACACAGGCCCACTCTATAGCTTGCAAAGTAAATTAGACTTAAATGACTCTTTGGAAACAAAATAAATCAAATAGCATAATAGTACCATCTTTTTATCTCATTTGTTCCCATACAATTAGTAGTTTTACTGCCATGTTGTGACAGGTGACTGTGTTTGACCTTTGCCGCTTGGGTGGTTGGCTGGTGCTCAAACTAATGAAGACCCTTAATGGATTGGCTTTTGTGAGGCTGTGAGCGGTGGGGTTAAAGAGAAAATGGTGCCTTAGACAGAGTCCAGAGAAGATCCTTCAATTAAACCTGAAGTCTATTAGCAAAGAAATATTGAGGAGGTTGAGAGTTAGCAATGATTTAACCAGCAAGTCTTCCTTGTGAGTCGTTAAAAAAAAAATTTTTAAAAATCTCCCTGGTTATTTATTGTTGAGTGTGTGGTTGGACTCCCATGCTCTTGGGTGAGAGGGTGGGAGCAGAGCCATTGGCTTGGAGAGGCTGGGGCTACAGGGCCCTAGTCCCAAGTTTGTGAGTCCCTTGCCTCCCACACAGCCGAGCTTGCCTTGGACGAAAGAGTGGGGAATAATGAAGCAATGGCAGGAACAAATGAAGAGTGATGCTGGGGAAGATAAAACCAGATCTCTGGGATAAATAAGACTTTTTGGAACTTAATTGTTTTTCATGATGTAAATAAATTACAATGAAAGAAAAGGAGAACAGGCAGCTTCTGGGCAATGAGTCAGAGGGCAGTGCCGAGCTGTAAAGTGTGAGTAATAAACAGGAGTGGAGGAAGGCTGATGGGGAGGCTGGTGCAGGACAGGCAGGGGCTGGCTAGAGCAGCACAAATGGACACGACAAGGAGTGTTTGGTGCGGGAAGTCAAGGGATGGCTGAGCTGTGAGAAGGAAGGGCCAGGCCTGATTACAGCAAAGGGCCATGGGGCCATTCTCCTGCTGTGTTAGGCACTTTAGCAAAAATCCTGCACGTGGCAGACACAACCTGCCTGCTGCTCCACAGGATCTCCTCCTGCCCCCAATGGCTAATGAGCTGGCTCCTGTCCGTTTCTGTTAGCTTCAACGTCAGAACCTGAGCATTTCCCATTCCTTCCAGGCAAGCTTCCTTCCTTTTGTTTTCAAGAGTTGCTTAACTTTCAGCCTGAGAATCATCTTGCAGCAGTGTTCATGGTCTTGAGCAGAGCCAGGGCTGCCTCTGCCCCTCACTGGTCCTTTGGGTGATACACTGTCCCACAGATGAGAGGTGGGAGATGGGAAGGATCTGATGAGGGAAAGCATGAAGCTCATTATGCTGGGTGGAGAGACCTGCCTTCCCACTAGTCAGCCAACACCTAGATGCTGTTGGGGTGTCCTAGAGATTGCTGGCATAGCTGAAGCTTTCATGTCCACAGACTTCAGCCGCCTCCACACACAATGTAGTAAACCTCAAAGAATTCAGCATGTCAGCCAGGCAGGCAAAGGCTGAGATGGGACAGGGAGAGCAGGGAATAATGTCCTGGGTCCTCACATGCCTCCTTCACACTGGCCCATTCTGTGGGCTGGTTCAGCATCTTGGTGCCCACCTCTTTCTTCTCTTCCCTAGCCTGCATCATTGTAGAAAGACCACATAGGGAGAAAGCAGTTTGCTCCCAGCAAGTATATTTGCTCTGTACTTCCCCCTGTTAGTTCAGGGTGATTTTTTTTTGAACATGCAACATTTTTTACAGTTCTTTCTGCCCCTGCTGCTTCTTCCCAGTGCAAAGGCCTTTCCTGATGGAACCATAAGTGCCTGCATACGAGGCTGGAGCTGAGCAGTCATGCTTGGATTGGAACTGCACCTGGCACGAGACCAAACTGGACAGCCCCCCTTACTGGGATGATGGAATACCTTTTGGAGGTGAAAAGTGAAAAGCAAAGAAAGAAGGCAAGATGCCTCAATGGGCAGCAAATTGGATTCTCTTCAGAGCTTCTGGTTGTGCCCCAGAGTTGTGAAGGCAACAAAGTTGGAGGCAACTAGGCCCAAGCTTCTTGCTGCTTACACAGAGGGAACTGGATTTGCTAGGTCTGCAACCTTTTCTGGCTATAGGCAAAAGGAGTGGTTTCGCTCCACTTCAGATGAGTCATCACATAGCTTTGAAACATCTCAAGTGTAGTGCCCAGCTGTTCCTCTTCCTGCGTCATCCCACCTCAACATCCTCAGACAGGACCCCAAAACTGAACACCCTGCTCCAAAGGTCCTCAAGCATCATGGCAGACCCACAGAGCTGGACTCAAGGACTGCCCTAGTCTTCATTCCTTCTTCCTCTATTTATCTATCTGTCTGTCTGTCTATCTATCTATCTAATCTTTCGCTCCTTCCCCATGGAGCAATTCCTTCCTTTCACTCACACAGTCCCTCTTCTTCTTTTTTTCTTTTCTCTCACTCTTAGACACGTGCCTCCCCCCCCTCCTACCTCCCCTACTTTGGGGATAATTTAACATGTTACACACTAACTTTCCAGTAATGGCACTCCGGCTTTTTGAAATTCTGCTTCCCTGTTTTATGGCTGGGCCTCTAATGGTTATCTCGCAGCCCTGCCTCTGGCAATCATGTAAGGAATAAATAGAAGCTGACACAGTAATTTACTTAAATCTTCTCCACACTTTTGCAGCATTTTCCTCCAGAGGATACCCCCGAAACAACAATTATTTGAAATGTCACGCGTTCCTGCCCCTAGGCTACCGACAAATGAACATTAAATCTATTAACAACAAAAAAAATTAAATGTTTACTTTTCTGCGAAGGTAAAGGAGAAGCTGGAGAGAGGGAGGGATGTCTCCAATAAATTTCTTCTCAATAATAAAGAGGTGTAGTTAATGTTCTCTCTAAGCAGAGTCAGCTTGCAGCCCACATCCTATGAGGACAGAGATGTGATGCCACAGTACTGCCACACAGCCTTGCCAGGGCAGCTCCAGTAGCCTCATTTTTCCAGGCCAGGGAGCTCAGTTTTAGGTCGGTATTTTTGCAGATTAAATAAGACTTGTAGTGGGCCAGAAGCGTGAACAGGGTGGTCCCCACTCTCAGTCCATCTGGCTGCTAGTGTGTGCTATGGGGACTGGGTGGGAGAGGAATTGTTACCCCCTTGGTGAAAGGAGGTTAAGACTGTAGCTCATCTGTTTTACAGAAAGGAAAGCTGAGCATTTTGGAGCCCTGCCCCAACATCCTGTAGAAAGCCTAAGCTGGAGGTAAGGCCCAGCTCCTCCTCTTTTCTGTCCTATGCTCCCACCCCTTTGCTCAGCTTTGCTGAACATAGGTAAGCATAGATACTGGGGGTGGGACCATGTGAAGGTAGACTCAGCCCTGCACATGGGTCCTGGTGGAGGATGGTGGGAATATGGAGAGTCACCTGCATCCACTTGCTGTGGATGAAAGTTCCCATGAGGATCTGGACAGAACAGGCTTAGGGACCAGGCCTAAAGCGCCAGGAACGATTTTCCATTCCGTAGGTGGGGAAGTTCAGGTCCAGAGCAGGTTAGAGGCTCACCAAGATACAGTAGCAGAAATGAAGTACCCCATCTCTACCCTGATTGCTTCATACTGTCTTGAAAAGACTGTCCCACTGCTTGAACTTTCCAACTTACGGCTACTTCAGAAAATGTTCCCTGTCCATTGATTCAGCATAAGACTCTCTTGGGAGTGATTGTGTTTATACAGCCAGGAATCCAGCCCTCTGACTTTGAAATCCTCTGTCCATCTTAGTTCAGTGAATGGTTGGAATTTAAAGGAACCAAAAGGACCACACATCTTTTTGTGAATGAACTTGTGAAGGAAAAATTCTCATGTGATGTTGAATGCTGCAGACCCCACAGAAAAATTTGCTCCTTTGTTCTTCATTTTCCCTTCTTTTCAGCAAAAGAAGCTTGGGTGTAAACCTCAAACACCTTGGAGAGAGTGGCACCTCTGACATGCTGTATGAATCAATCATTGATATGGAGTGTGAACAGAGACCTGTTATCCACCCTTTGAAGCAGGACACATGAATATCTGGCCAGCCTCCTATTCCTTTGTGCAAAATGGCCAGGCACTTTAAACTTTGCTGTCATCATGGTTCACTGTATCACCAGGCAAGTATGCCAGGATGTGTCTCTTTCTTTCCCCAGTAGGCTGGGACCCCACTTCCTTGGCAGCTGTTCTGACCCTCAGAGCCAGACAGTGGAGGAGACATCCAGTAGGCCTGTGCCCTCACAGGGTAGTTTATACATCCAGGGCATTCAGAACTGGGACAGGGCTTCCGAGTCCTGTGGTCCCCCTTGACGTTTTGTTACTACCTGCTATGATTCTTTAAGGAACATGAAGAAAGATCATCTTCCAAGTGTGTGATGCATATGTGTCTGGAAGGAGTAAGTTTGTTCTCTACCAACAATCCTGTTGACATCCAAAGATGTTTCAGAAGAGGAAGCTAGCTCATCCAAGGATCAGACTTTAGCTCCGGAGGAACAGCTGCTTTGCGCTCTTCTCAGGCCTAGTGCAAATTCTTTGCCTGTTGTCTTGCACTGCCACAACTCTGCATGGAGAGCATGCCCTTTCTCATCCAGAGAGAGGGGGTTGTGTGGGGCTTTTCTTGGTGTTTCCCATTTACTTTCTGAAAAAATCTATCCCTTTGAGGCAAAGGGTTTTCTTTCCCACTCCAGATCCAGCTAAGTGCCTGAGGGTTAATGATGCATGAAGAGCAAGGTAGATGTTACATCCATGATCAGACAGTTTCACAACATATATACTCTGTATGGGAAACTACACAGCTAATGATGTACAAAGCACAGGGTTCTGATTTGGTCTTAACACAGACCTCAAAGTGTACTGTAGGTTCGGGAGTATATACTGCAGGTGAAGTCCATCTCAGTATTGCAATGGATTGATTTAAATAGTTCCACTGCCAGCCAAAAGTCTAAGTACCATAGCATATTTATGAGTTATTCTAACGCATAGAAACACAATTATGTGGTCTAATATATTGGGATGGACTCTTAGATAGTATATAGTATCAATACAAATCAGTGTCTACCATTATAAATTGCAGGGCCTCAAACACCCATTATCCTATTGCTAAAAAAAAACAAACCCAAAACAGCAGGAAATTGGGAAGAGGATTCACCAAACTACTTTGCGTTAAGTTTTATTAAACTTCCTCCTGTAACGTCTCCACTTTGATCTCTCCTCTGCCCAGACTCAGATCCCAGATCCTGATTTCCACCAAGGAAGGTATGCAGGGAAGCTGGGTGCCTACACTTAACTTTTTTTTTTTTTTTAAAGCTTTGTAGTGCGTTCTTGTGCTCTCAATTCCGGATAATGCTGGATCCCTTTTATCCAGCCCCTCCTCTTGCCCTTTCAAGTGAAAAGAAGACTCCTGTGCCCCTCCATCAAAGTTAAAGGGAGGCTTTAGAGAGGAAGGCTCAGCACGCTGGGGCTCTTGAGCCTGTGTTTAATCTCTTTTCCCGTTCCTGTGTGCCTCTGTGGCTTCCCTGCCAGTTTCTTTGTTGCCGAGTTTCTCATTTCCTTTTATTTGTGTGTGCGGGAGGTTGCCAGGCTCGCTGGAATGCAGCTGAAGTCATCTTGGGGGGAACGCGCCTTGGCCCCCGCCCCGGGTTATACATGACCTGCCTCACCCCCCCTGCTCACCCACCCCATGCAGGCTGGAGTGGGCTTGTCTGGCTGCAGGCAGGAGGCAAGCCAGGGAAGGCAGCAGGGCAGGAGATAGATCCACCTTGCTACTGCAGCTGGCTCGTGCAGGGGTGGTGTGTCCAACACCATGCAGGGTGCGGTGGAGGAAAGGGATTGAGAGTGAGCTTCTTGAGCTCTGGGCTGCTGTCCTGCCTGGGGAAGGAGAGCAGAGATGTGTGCAGCCTTTGGCAGGGGAGGGGGACCTGGTCTGTCTCAGTTCTTGCCTAACCTCATCTGACCTTGACTCCCGACTACGGCTGCCCTGCTCCGCCAATTGACACA
This sequence comes from Haliaeetus albicilla, assembly GCF_947461875.1. Lineage (NCBI taxonomy): Eukaryota > Metazoa > Chordata > Aves > Accipitriformes > Accipitridae > Haliaeetus > Haliaeetus albicilla. Next base: position 19,622,520 of record NC_091493.1, read on the forward strand.
GGGCTGAAGGTGTGGCTTTTGGCTGTATGCTGGGATTTGCTCCCAGGAACAATATGGGCTGTATTAGGCTCTAGAGGGAAAGAGCTTGAATGGGACTGGTCCTCTGGAGACTGTGAATGTTGCTGCAGAGCTGGACATAGCTCTGAGGAATGCATTGGTCTTAACAAGTGTCAGTAGAGACTGAATTTGTGTTCATGCTATTTGCCATTCCTTCATCATGAAGGTACTTCAGCAGAGGACCCACCTCTCAGGGAACCTCTAAAGGGGATGTCCTGGGTGGAATGAGACATGGCAGGAGCACAAATTCACTGCTGCAGTTTGTCTCAGCTTTCCTTACATCTTGTCCCTCCCACCAGAATGGAGAGGCAGGAGGCATTGCCAAGATTTTCACACCCCCTGGGCCATATGCGTCCAGTTTGGCACATGGGGTTACATTCAATTCTCCCTGAAGCAGTCTTGGGGAACTGCAGCTCTGACAGCATCCCATAAAATCAGTCAGTGTTAACAGCCTATTTGCTAGGCTGTGGAAACCAAAGAACAGGGAAAAGGATGGGATTGTGCCAAAAGCTGGACAATTTAGGAACTGCCACCTTTGAGGTTGCTCTACAGCCTCAAGAAGTTCCCTGTACTTCCCAGGGTGGATATCTGCTGGTCCAGCTCTTGACACTAGAGATAGACCTTGACCCAGCAAAGGAACAATCTCTTTCAGGTTTCCTGGTCCCTGCTGAGTTTCATCTGAATTCCTGGTAAAGCTTGGCAAAGGTTTTGTCAGGGCTCTGAGTACATTGAGAGGCTTTCATCATCCTGACCAGTCTCACCTGGGACCTCCACCCACGGGCTCAGGGGCTCTATGTAAACTTGTCCCTGGGCCTTCAGTCTCTGACCGTGTAATGTTGGAGGAGTGGCTGTCTGTGAATCAATCACTGTTGTACCTGTACCTGCTATGAGTCTTGTTAATCCAGACCCCAGTGTATGCACTGACTTCCCAGCTTGACCTTGGTCCTGCCTTGGTGCTGTGGTATGTGACATGCTGAAACTAGGGGTTCCTCACTAGAGGATAGTTCCTGATAGACAGGAGAGCAAAGCTGTGGGGTGATTTTGCATAGGATGGATCTGGAGTGTCTAGAACTGGGAGTTTGCCGTGTAGCAGTCTGCAGCAGTCTTGGTTGGGGCTGTCCCATTGTGCAGACCTGAGAATAGTTAAGTTTTGGTGTTATTTTCTGCTCATGAGCACTGAGAGCAGCAGTGATGATGAGAGCCTTGTCCTAGCACAGTCTTCAGCAACAAATATGTTCCTTTTTGATTCTTTTGAAGGCCTGGCTAGGAAACACAAAGCTTGCAGTCCTGTAGTGCTTCAGTATCTCCATGTTGTTCTCCTTTGGTCTGCGTTCTCCTGTTTCCTTTGTATCAAACAAGTTCTGTGAAAGAAAGGTGATCTTTCCAGGCAGTATTTATGCAGAGACTTGTGAAGGATGTTTTCATCACAGTGCTTCAGGAGAGAAATCTGGAGAGATACTTAGCCCAGACTAACCCACAGACTGGGTCAGGTCCATTGAAATATTGCTTGTTTTTTTTTTTTTTTTTTAATGGCAAATTTTATATTTTTCTTCTGTATTAAGAGTCTTCTAAAAACCCACTGAAAAGGTTTTTGACCTGAGAAAAACATCTGCTGGAAAAAGGGAAGAAGGGAGGGCTTGATGACTTGAGAGAATTGAGAAATTGGGTGGGAGAATTGCTTGAAGTTAGTTTCAAACCCCTGTAGCTAGATGTACACCATAAGGAGGTCAAGACAGGTAGGTAGAGACTCCCTGCTATATGTGGATATTTATGCATAAAGGGATCAATGTTCATATTTTCAAATGTGTTTTCCCTACCTTTTGATTTTTGGCTCTTACAAGAGCAATGGGGCCTGCTAATACGTTACTCTTGGCTTGTCCTGCTTTGTAAGGGAAGAATGTGTTATCTGGCTTCTCAAAGCCGCAACAAACCTGTCTTCTGCGGCTGTGAGTGTTTACTGTTGTACTGCACAGACCAGAGCTGTTAGGCTCATGGACCCTCTGGCTACCAGCCAGCATGTCACTGCCCTGGTATCTGCCAAATCTCCCTGCTGCTTTGTCAAGGAGCATTTGTGCTGCCATTGTCTCTGTTCCTGCTGGGCAGGCCCATGGGGTTGTGCAACTCTGAGTTTGTGTAGTATCTACCTAGATGTAATTGTTTTGGCTTTGCACCTAGAACAGTCTGTCAATCTGCAGCTCCGAAACTCCTGCAGGAGGCCCAGAGATTGCATCACATATCAAGGGGAAGAGTGACTGGTAAATATATTGCAGTGAGCAGGGAACAGTGTCACTTGCTGTAAATACCCTTCTACGCTTTGTTGTGGTGCTGCTATTTCAACCTAGTGGTTTAAGTATCTTTGCAGAGAAGCTTCCACACTTGAATTTTTTTTCCTCCCATTCTCCTATAAGGTCAGGGTACTTCCTTGCTGTATATTTGGCAGTTCCTGAATAACTTTTATGGAGGATTCCTCCAAAATTTCCACTACTTTTTAAAATGAAAAATGTGTTTTCTTAACTAAGATATTGTGAAGAAAGCTTCTGATAAAGCCAGTGTCTTATTCTTGTGTTAGAAACACTTTTATTCAAGCATTTTTTAAGAAGTTTCAGCTTTTGCTATATCCACTTTCTATTTTTTCTTATTTTATCAACCTCAAATGTTTTCATTCTTGGTTTTCTTCACCAGGATGAGCTGTTATAGCATGGCAGAGCAGAAGGAAAGAGCATCATCTAACCACTCTGATTCTCCCCTGCTGCTGCTTGGCATCCACACATACTGTGTATTGCAAGAGAAAAGCCAGACCTGGAAGCAATCTGCTGAGGGTTTCAGATTCTCTCTGTTCCTCTCTTCCAGTCCATTAGGCCAGAAAGGGAATGGCAGTCAACAAGTTTTTCATCTGGAAGTGTAGTCCTGGGATTTCCCCAGATTTTTACCCCAACTCGAGCTGAAGACCAGTTTACAACTATCAGTCGTTCTCGGCTGAACCTTTATTCTGATTTTTCAGAGCTTATTTCCACCCCCCTGCCCCCCTTACAATACCTCTGCACTCATTCAGGATGTGGTTGGATGAGACCCCAACACAGGTCAGGTTCTTACTTGTGCTAGTTTCTACTGTCTGGACAAAACATGGTCCTAATCTGTGACAGAATTATTCCTTGACAAGGGAGGAGTTTTTGCAGAGGATTGGCCTGGGCCTACTTCTGATCAATATTTTAGTGATTTTGATAATACAATGGAAACCAACCAGAGAAAATCTGCAGGAGGTAACAAGCTGGAAGAAGATTGCAAGTCCATTGGTGGACAGGGTTGTAAGTCAAAATGGCTTGATATGCTGGAGAAATGAACTAAAATTAGGCAAGCAATATTCAGTAGATGCAAAGGCTCTGTGTGACTAAGGAATGGGTGAACTGGTGCACTGCCTAGGAGAGAAGGCAGGTCTCAAACTGAGTGTGAGTCAGTAATGTTGCATGCTTACAGTAAGGAAATGTTTGAGTCTGGAGTATATCAATGCCAGGGTCACTGCTGAGACACAAGAGGTCCCTGCAGCTCTCTGGTGTACTGCAGTGGAGTCTTGTCTAGTGCTGGAGGCTGCCATAGAGCTGGAAACCAGGGCCTGTGAGGAAACGTTAAGGAACTGGTTTATGGGAAAGTAGAGAAGACTATGGGTTTAAAATGCTCAGTTTCTCAGTGTATAAATGAAGGATACCAAGAAGCAGGTAAACAACCATTTTCTGTGCCCGCCTACTAATGAGCAGAAAGAAACAGGTATCCCTAGAATGGAAGGATGCTATGTAGTAAAAGCCCTTACTAACTCATGGAGCATAGAAGCACTAGTAGAGATTACCGTGCAGCTGCTGGGATCTTGGCTGGAGGTGTTTCAGAATATATGCCAGCCAAGGATTTTCTGGATGTATTTGTCTCAACAGGGAAGTACCTGGGTCATTGCATTGCTTTTTCCCAGCCTACATTTATGCATTTCTCTCCATCCTTCTCATCTGCCTGGAAGCTGACAGGTCAGTGGGAACTTCAAAGGAATTTGTACTTTTAGGTTTTTCCTTTTTCCCAGTGGAAGACCTCCAATGAAAACACACAGCACATGCTATGTATTCCCCCAACAGAAAGCAAAGCTAGCTAGCTAGCTGATGCAAAATGCTTTGAAATTTCCTGGCTGGAAGATGATTGATTATCAGACAACTATTACATGGTGCAACAGAGATCACAGATCCTCTTTGGTGCTGGAAAAACTGAGGATTAAACTGGCACCTCCTAGGGGAGGGATCCTTTGGGACAGGTGTCCCTTGCAGAAAGGCAACGCAGTAAGCACACGGTGCTTTCATCAGCTCCTGTGTTCCAGCCCATGCCACTGCCAGCTCAGAGCTCTCCTTCTCTCTCTGCAACGCTGGCATGTGCATGGCTCGTTAGCAGCAGCCTGGCAATCAGGAGAGCTTGCTATGGCAGCAGCTGCTTTTCCAGAGCTGTCCCATGTGCAGTGCAGCACAGGTGCTGTTTGCCAAGGTGAGGCACTCCCTGCAACTGGCTGAGATGGAGCCTGTGGGAGAGGGGGTTGGTCTTCACCAAATGCAACCAGCTGGAGCAAACTTCGCTTCCTTGCAAAGCATTTCCATCTTGCATTCCTGCTTGCCCATCTAGTCACCCTGCTCCCTGATGTATATGCAGCCAAGTACCAGGGAGCAGATGGAGGAAGAGCCATCTGGCTTCTACCAAGCTCATTCCCAGGTTGGAGCTGGGGGAGCTGCTGGAACAAAGGATGGCATCGCTTGGGAGCGCCTGGACTAGGGAGTTTGTGAGTACTGTAGGAGTCTTAAGCTTGCTTCTGCCAAGCTCATTGGCTTCCCAGCAGCAGGTTTCCCAAGCTGCCAGTGCTCATGTGTGTTCCCTAATAGCTGAGCCATGGGCTTTAGCCACTCTCCCTGTCTAGGGGACTTCTGCTGGACTCATGCAAACCACAAGCTATTTTCCCCCTCCTCAGCTCACACTGCTGCACTCATGGGTAGGACACCCTGGCTTTCTTTGACATGGCTGACACAGCCAGACCCTGTGGTGCTGGCTGAGATTTTCCTGGCTCAGGTTCTGCTTCGTTCCATGCTAGCTCCATACAGGCAGGCTGTGTGGGGCTAGTCACCAGGGAACAGGGGCTGGCAGAGATGAATAGAGGATGTGAACAGTTCCCTTGGTGCCCTTTTCCCTCAGTCTTGTTTCCCTCTCAGCAGGAGGAACCAGTCTCTGTGCCGTCCTCCGCCGATTGCATCAGGGGAAAGTCATTAAAAAGAATTAAAAAGAAAACAGAAAAAGAGGGAAGAGGGGAAAAAACAAACAAACAAACAAAAACCCTGAACAGCCCAAACAGTTACAAACTCAAACAAAAGAACAACAGGATCTTCCTGCTCAAAGCCCTGGGCCACCCTTCCCTGGCAGCAAAGGACGGCAGCACTCCAGTGGCTTACTGGGTGAAGGGAGGAAGGCCTTGACTGTATTTCTGCTGGGGCAGTGGTAACATGAGTTGTGGAAGCTGTCATCTGATTGTTCAGACAGGCAAAAAGAAATATACACAGAATTAAATCAATTACACAAGGTTGACTCATCCATCTACTGAAATAGGTAATGGCTCTGTATCCTGGCTTTTGGAGAAGAAATAGTGTCTAAGATACCTGTCCCAGGGGGGCAGTGTCTCTTCTTCACTTTGCTCTGGGGAGCTGTCAGCCTCTGTTAGCAACTGCTCTAGCTGGGAAGCAAAAGAGTGGGATGGAGCTCCTGCTTCCTCCTGTCCTGTCTCTGGGGTCGATTTGAGCTCCAAGGGTATAGGTGTATGTCTGGTCTAGGAAGATCTGGTTTGTAATCCAAATTCAGTACCATAAAGGTTTTCCCAAAATACTTGCCTAAATTTTGAGTCTGTCTTGAGATGCAGAAGCCTGGGCTTTTTCAGATGCCAGCTGCTCATTTGGTTTGAATCATGACTGGACATGAGCAGTCATCTTTAAAAGGCTTGATTTTTGAGTTCTGGATGAGTGCTTGCAATCTAGAGTCTGTAAAACACTATGGAGGGTTGTCCCAGGATCATCACCATCTTCTCTTCCCTCAGCTTCTGCTTCAACACCAGCCTGTACCTGCCTGAACATGTCTTTTCAGGGCTCTGGCGCCAAGGCAGAAACTTTAAGATAGCAGTGAGGTCATTTTTTGCTGCAGTCTGGTAGTGGAGATGGTGATAGGAGAGCATGGCAGAGCACTGAGTCTGAAGATTAGTTGTAGAGTCTCATTCTGAAGTCCTATGGGCCACACGCTTGCCTGAGTCTGACACAGTCCCTGGTTCAGGTTCCTTCTCAAACCATCATAGCAGCATTTCCCCTGGCTTTGTTTCTGCATGTTGGAGCTCAGCTTCATATGAGTTGGATTTTCTCACCCAAGTATTGGCCCCAGGTGAGTTCCTGGGACATTTTTCTATTAGCCCTTGTTGCTAGAGTTTCACTGAGGTAGTTTGCAGCTGCAGATATTTCTGTGCGTTATTACCAAGGCTTAGGCTACAACTGTTAGAGTAATCCTTAAATCTAGCATGGTGGCTCCCCATCAACAAGTTGTGGTTATCATAGAACAGTTTGGGTTGGAAGGGACCTTTACAGGTCATCTAGTGCAACCCCCCCCTGCAAGGAGCAGGGACATCTTCAACTACATCAGGTTGCTCAGAGCCCCATCCAAGCTGACCTTGAACGTTTCCAGGGATGGGGCATCTACCACCTCTCCAGGCAACCTGTTCCAGTGTTTCACCAATATGCTCCTTTACATCTCACCTGGCATACCACAAGCTGAGGCAAAACCCGAAGGGATTTTGCTGATGCCAGGGAGGTTTGGATCATATACTGAAATAGGTTTAGCAGCTGTGCAAAGTATGCTTTTCATTGGTGGTGCATTTAATAGCTTGCATTAGTTTATTTACATGTATATTCTGGCATCTACTGTGTATTAAAATAGGTCTCTGCATTTATTTGCCTAACTATATTCTTCTAGGTATAACTGTGTCCGTGTTGTTAAAACTTGCAGGTTTATCTTTATACAGATTACCAGTATTGGGGTAAAACGTTATCACTTTGATGCTGATCCTGTGGAAATGTATGGTCCCCAGACATAGGTCAGGTAAGTGGTTTTAGTGGCATGTTTCTGGGGTATGTTGTGAGGTGTTGCATCGTTAAAAGTTGTGTGCTGGATGCATCCTTCCCCAGGAGTGTTTCTGTGGAGTGTTTTGAGGCATTCACTCTGAGCATCACCATGGGGACAAGCAGGGGGAAGGAACACAATTTGTATTTCTTAGTATTGCGTGATTGTACTCTCACAGCCCCTCAAGAGTGAAGGTGCATGATGAACTACATACCTCTGTTCTGTATGTGTCTGTATGACAATAATATGCATGCACACATGCACTCATACATACAGGCACACCCCCTCCAGGCTCCAGTGCGTGTAGGAGAGAGTGTGTGTGTGTGTGTGAATGCTATTTAAATAAAAAAGAAAGGAAGTGAATCAGGGTCGTTTCCATTTTAATTGTAAAACAGATAAGCACTAAACACTTTGAAAAAGTAAATGACTTGAGAATAATTACTATCTATTACTCTGCATCCCAGGGGGGCAGTTGGAGGAGCCCAGATGGCTACAAAAATGGGATTTAGCAGAAAATTGAAGACATTATTCACCGTAACACATTATCAATTACCTTCATATCAATTACAATAACCTTACATTAGAAGAAGGGCCAGGAGACTATCTTCAGCCCCCAGCCTGAATAGTAATTGCACTACCCCTATGGATGGTGTGTGTGTGTGTGTGTGTGTGTGTTAGAGGGTGGGGGCACCACAGGGTTGTGCAGGGGTTCTGGCAGCTCGCACTGCTCGTGGGGGAGAGGATAATAATGGCTCAGGGTAGTTTTCCCTCTCCTCCCTGCAGTCACCTCATGGAAGGTTTTTCTCTGTCCTGTTTGTGTGGTCTAATAGCTCGAAGGGCAGCTGATGTGGCTCCTTCCAAGAAATTCTGCTTGGCTTGTCATTTGGGAATTTCAGAGTCTCTGTGCAGAGACTGCTGTTTCGCACCAGTGTCCTCTACTTTCCTCTTCCCCCTTTCAGCTGTTTCAGCCAAGCTGCTCAGTTTATTAATGCTGGTATGCAACCCAAGGTCCCTTTCTGTCGGACCTGGATTTCTTGGTGTAGTGGTCTGGCTCCCTCCCATGCTGTGCAGGAGGTGGGAGCTGCTCCCTCTGCCAGACCCAGATGGGGCACCAGCTCGTGTTTCCTGTAAAGGCCTTGGATGGGATACGGAGATGAACCAACCAAAACCAATTAAAAAACCCTCCAACTCTCCCTCTCCTTTTCTCCACGTATTGTGGAAGGTGTCTTAGGGAAGAGCAGTACCAAGGCTGCTTTGGCAGGCTGGTAGCATGAAGGTAGCTCTAAGGACATCTTGTTGCCTGTGGCTGTCTCTTGTTGCCAGCTGGGAAAGCCCTTGGAGCTGGTGGTAGGTCAGTGCTTCTGACTGTAGCTGGCTAATGTTTCTGGCTTGCCATGATGCCATTCTGAAATTCCACCTCCTGCATCTGGGCTTGATCCAACTCACCTGAGTATTTACATGTGCAACACCCAGATCTAGCTGTCGTGGTCCCATTCTCTGCTGCAATCCAAACAGGTTTCACTGCCACGGTGTCCTGGCCTATGCGCTAATGTGTGTGTGGAAGACAAGCATTTGGACACATCAGGGCACTTATGAGTTAAACTGTTGGTGACACTCCCTCCAGCCTCCCCCCTTTCCCAAATATGCAGTGGAGTGTCCAGTGGGTTAGTGCAGAGAGGACTAATTGCTATTAAAAGGCTTTAAGCTGGGAGATTAGTGCTGGCTCCAGGCGGTGTTTGCACACGAAGGAGACGTTTCCAATGAGATGAACTAGAATTCGTCCCTGCTGTTTTGTTGATAGAAAATCATCTTCCCCTTGGTTTTTTCTCTTTATCTCTGTCTCTCTTGCTTTCTTGCTCTCTCTGATCATTTGCCTTTGCCTCTTCCTTGAAGTTGAGCTGAGAGCTTTATTATTTTTTAGAGTAGCAGTCGTCTTCGACCGTTGGGGTTGGTTGTCTTTGGACATACGTACAGACATGCATGCATGTATGTGTAGATGTGACCAGAGTTTCCTGCTTCAAAGAGTCCTTCAGGAAATAGATCCTGATCAAGAGAAGTAGTGATAATTTCCCCCGCTTGCTGTTGAGTCTCTTGTGGGTCAATGAGGGGCCTGCAGAACCCTTCCTATAACCCTATATGGGTCAGGCCAGTCCCCTTCTCCTGGGCAAAGGATTGATCCAGGGAGCATCAGGAAGAGGTGTTGCAGACTGAACATCTTGAAGCTCCCTGCAGAGGTAATTAGCAGGAGGTAATTAAATGATTACATATGGAAAGGTATGGAGCATTACTGGACCTCTGGCATGACCCAGGAAATGTCACTATTGACTTTGAGCATTGGATCAAGCTCAATGGAAATTAATTTGATAACATGCCAGATGTGTCCAGAGAGACTGTCCATGAAGGAGGCATGTTTGACCTGGGAGCACAGAAATCTTTGTGCTAAACTTGCTGGAGGAGCCAAAAGCGGAGGTGCTTACTATGAATTCACTGTTGTCAGAAATCCACGAGTGTCTCTCAGGTCTGACTGATAGATAACCCCATCAGACAGATAATGCCTGCTGCTCCTAGTGTCTAACCTAACAGGAAGTTAAGTGCCAGTTCCCTTTGAAAAGCACAAAGGAATAAATGGAGAGTGTTTACATGTAACTTGAGTGGAAGGAACTGAAGACGTTGTATTCCAAAGAGAAGGGTGTGTGAAAACTTGAGGAGAAAAGGAGGACTTTGGTAGAACCACAAAGCTGCATGGTCCTTCTGGCCTTGAGGGTGGCAAGACAAAAGCCATGAAAGAGAAATGGTAAGAGGGAATGAGTGTCCTCAAATCATGAGGCCAAGAACCAAGGGGACAGTTGGGCAGGGGGGAGAAAATTAGTTCAGGATCTGGGTCTTCTGTTCAAAGAGGTCAAGGCTTTCCAAGGAGGAAGTGCTTTGTTTGCAAAACGTCATGCATCATTCTTCTGTGCACTAGCTGAACACCAGGGGCTTTGCTCTTTTGCAGGTTGCTGCTGGAAACTTCCATGAGACTGCACCGTGATTATTACCACCATAAGTAGGTATTTTTAGGATGTGTAAATCAGGCACTGGGAGCAGAGAGGGGAAAATTAAGTCACCTCTGTATCCCTGGCGGCTGTGTGGCTCTCCAAAGGCAGTTGCTTAGCAAAGTGGTGTGGCAGTGTGTTGTTCGTTGTTTTTTTTAAAGCATCTGAATCAGATATGAAGTGTCACAGCATGGGTCCTCTTAGGAAAGCCTTGTAGTGGGCTGGAATTTTGTAAAAAGGTATTTATTTCTCTATCCCCCCCCACCTTCGCCTGAAAATCCAAACTGTTACTGTTAGCCAGCAGGAGGGCAGACCTACTGCTCATGTAAATTGCTCTAGTTCCGTTGTTTGCCCTTGTTCCCTCAAGTTTGCAGATGATGCTGGTGTAACCAACATAAGGATCTGGCCTCTAGCATGTGTTTGTCCCATCTGCTGTCCAGCATGTTAATTTTCATGCAAGACACAAACTTGCATGGACTGTGATTTTAAGGAGGGGCCCTTTTTCTTTTCAAGAGCCAACTGTGAAGCCTCAGGAGCCAGATTCTGAAAGGCAGTCAATGCCAAGATCAGGAGGAGCTGGGAACTTGGGTCCTGGCAATTTCTGGCTTGTGGTCCAATACTGACAAGACCATAGGGAGGGAAGCATGTGTTAGACATTTGTGTAAAAGCAGCAGTGATGTTAAGATTTTTCAGTAGCAACATCCTCGGGAGAAAGGCCAGACTTGCAAAAAAGGACTTAGTTGAAATGAGCCTTGAAAAATCCTCAAGGGGGTTGGAAATAGTGGGACAGGGAGCATATTTCCACTGCAGCTGTCAACCAAAATAAAAATAATTATTTCTTTAAAAAAAAACCAAAACAACAGGTAGAAGAGAAGGGGTCTGTTTCTTTGGTGGATCCTCTTTATCTCTTCTATTTCAATAGGAGCAGAAGTATGTCAGGTAATGGTTCAAGTGATTCTTCTTCCCACTATTTGATGCTGCAAATATTTACAAATATTAATAGCCAGGCTTCTTAACATGCCTAGTTATCTTGAAAGTCTTGTGTTTTGGGTGCAAGATTAGAAATACCTAAGATTTTTCTAAATGCTCAGACATTATCTTAAAAAAAAAAAAAAAAAAAAAAAAAAGCCAACCCCGAAACCCTAAAGGTACTTTGAAAGTGTCCTGAAATGGGAAATTTAGATTCCATCTCAACTATTGTTTACTTTGGTTAATGTTTGTTAGGATACATTTCTTGATTGTTACTGGTCTTATGCAAGTGGCTTATTGTGCATTTGTGTGGTAGTGTTAGTAAGTCTTCTATTTTTATTACATGTTTCATGAAAACTACTGAGTTTCTGAAACTCCCAGCTCTTAGAATTAGGTGAGCATATGACAATGTCAGCTGTCTTTTCAGTTTGTTTTCTTTTCAATGTTTCTATGTCCAAGGTGGTCATTAAATCAGAATAAATAGCCTGAGAGCTTATTAGAAGCTTAAAATTCAGAAGGTACTCAGGATCTATGATATTATAAAGTATTTTAATGGCTTTCAATGAACCTTCTGGTTTTAGCAGATAGGGCACACCATTTTTGAATGGCTTATGTTGGAAATGTCATAGATAGGCTTCTGGTCACTTCCAAATACTCATGGAAACTGATCTTTTATTGTATTCACCTCACTGCATGATTGGAGCCCCAGGGGTCTGCATCTAGGGCACTTGGAAGGAGTTGGCCACTCAGTGTTTGGAGAAGTGTTTAGAGCTCTCCATATGCTGAACCTCTTCAACTAGAGTGGTAAAACTTCCACTTGACTTCAGAGGAGTTTGAGTCATGTCCCATATCCAGAATGGCAGGTCCAGTCATGTACCTGACTTGCACAGGAGTACCCCTCAAAACTGTGGGAGAGCATGTTTTTGGGGAGGGAACCACACTGATATTTAGGGAAAGCAGGAGAGATGGTGAATGGTGCAGGACCAGACTGGAGACAAGAGATGTAGAAGGGGCATGTGAGAGATCTGTAAAGGACCATTGTGGGAGGCAGATTCCAAAAAAAGAAAGACTCTGACACAGGTGTTGGAATTGGAAAGATCCATGGACACGAGGCAGCAGGGAGCTCACTCAGCAACTAAATAATCCCTTTTCTCCGAGCTGGAGCTAACCAAGGATGGAGCTTGCCTTTCCTAGCCTGCCAGTGGCTTTAGAAATTTTAAGGAAACCCGAATTAAACCTGGCCTGTGATGGGTGTTCTGCCTTCCCAAATCCAATTGGCCAATCATGACTTTTCACTTAACTGCAATGACTTCAGTTGGATCAGAATAACAACAGGAAGGATAGAATATTACAGGAATTTACTTAGCATGTAGGGTGGAGCCTTGCAACTGGGATCATCATTATCTCTAGAACAGGCTGTAGAGTTCATCAGAGGTGTAAAAACTCCATGAACAGTCCACAATATTATGTATGGAGTTTTCATCTTCTTTTAAGCTACGGGCATCCACATGGAAAGCTGTAATAGGTGTGGTGGCCCAGCCTGCTGTTCCCCTATGTGTGTCCTCTAGCCAGCAAAATTTGATTGCATGCAATAGCTCCTTTGCACTTGGTGGTGTGAAGGGGCTTTTGGACAAGTGAAATGCCTGTGAATGGCCTCCAAGTCTTTAAAGTTGAGCACAAGCTTAGAGCTATGCAGAACTGAGGCCTTTGGGCAACAGTTTTCTTTTGGATTGCCATTCAAGAGTGCAGGGGCTGTAGTGAAACGCAATAGCTCCAAAATGTGCATTCCTGTCATGTTACTGGACATGGGGTAACACCATCAGATGAGCTTTAAAAGCCAAATCCCAGGGTATCAAGACAACAATGACAATGCATTAGCACCAGCACAAGACTTGGCATTGACAGAGAGATCTAGCAATGCTACTAATAAGATACAAACTTCTAAACAGCTGTGTTGTTGGGTTGCTCACCGGGATGTGGGAAAGAGGGGACATGGCTGGCTCATCCAACATTTTTTGAGCATAATTTGGAATGAGGTTTTGGAGATCAAAACATACATAAAAAGACTCCAGGTTAGTGATTTCTTTTTTCTTCTGTGTTTTACTGGTCAGGGCTGGTGATGAGCAGCATATGATGAATACAGCACCAAGCAAAACTTTGAAAATCCGGGAGGAGAAACACAACTCTTTCCCTGCTTTCTATACAACTTAAGGGACCTCCCTTCTACCAGAGCAAGTTTCATCATGCAGGCCACACTCCATGCATGCTGATGCCACTTCACATCCCAGGGATGCCTTGCAGCCTCAGTGAATGTTGATCTGGATTTACACGACATAACAGGGATCAGATTTTTGCCCACTGGGAGCTGTCAATGAATGCAAAGTGTGACGTAGTGCTTATCTAGCATCCACACAAGGGACCCTGCTGCAAATCAGGAATGACTTCACTAAATCCAGTGGAGCTGAACAACCATAAACGAGCAGAATGAGGCCCACGCATTATCCCAGGCTAGCATGCTATCTTTAGCAGGCCCTAATGAATTCAGCTGCAGCACATAGTCATTAATCCCAGTGGAAATAGCAGCTCACCATTACACAACCTGGGATTTCAAGAGTTTGCTATTAATGCACCAGGCTGCTGTCCTAATGCAGAACTTTCCATGGCTCCAGGCCTGGGGGAAACGAACATTACCCTGCACCTGGCCAAAATCTCGGCAAGGCTCTTTCAGCACCTTCCAGTCCGGGTAAGCAGAAGAGCTGGTAAGAAGGGAGGAAAGGCCAGGGTAATAGATGGCACACAGGGCCCTGAAATTGTTTATGATGCAAATATGTTTAAAAGCACCGCATTGCCTCCTCTGGGAAAAGGAGCTTAAAATTGAAGTCTAATGATAACAAATGATTGTTAATGAGTTGTCTAAACATAATAGATGGAAAGAATTAAAAGCCTAGAATAAACAGGGTTTCATTAAAGCACAATAAAGAAACAACACAAATTTCATATCTTAGAATAAATGGGCCCTTGTGGTCTTGCTGGGAGAGGAGAGCACTGAGGTGGGTGCATAGGCCGGTGAGCTAAGTCCTCTCCTGTCTGGATGCTCTCCCTGGGTGCAGGTCTCTAACGGCTGGGTGGCACTTGCTGGCAGAAGTAGCTTTGCGGTGGCTGCTTAGGGCTCCACTTCTCCACATCTCATGCACATGCCCGACCTGCAGCACAGGAGGAATTCACTGTTCCACTAGCACTCGTCAGGTGCTTGAAAGCCGGCTCTTGTTCAAGTGTCCTGCTTAAGCACCTCTCAGTGCTGTCAGCACTCTGAGATGGAGAGGGAGACAGGTTTTGTTCAGAGGTGTTTACAGCAAGGGGCTGGCTAAGCCTGGCACTGGAAACCTCCATGACTGCAATTCAGGCAGTCCATGTAGCCCTTCCTTATAGCAACAAATATTGGCTTCAGGGTCTACAGGACCCCCTGGGGACCTTGGGCTGTTCCTAAGTGTGTCTGCAAAAGTTACTGAGAAAGGCAAGTTCGAACCAGCTGTACAACAATCTACAGATTGGTTTTTTTAAGACCTTCAGAAGCTGATTTTTTTTTTAAGAGCCCACAGATAAAATTAAAGTTGAAAATCACTCCCCTAGAAAAGCGTACTACTGAGAATGTGAAAGTCTGCAGAGATTTCACAAATGGTTCATCAGAGTGTTAGATGCCAAAAGCACACACCATATTTCATCTCAGTGTGTGTCAGGTGGCATATTGTGGATAGATTTTAGACCAAGATTTTATTAAGGACATATGAGGAGATGATTGATAATTCCTTGGTGGGTTTGTTTCCTAGACTGTCTGTATTTGACATGGTGACATTATTTTTGTTATTTGTGTGTGGTGGGAAACTTCGAAATTTCAAAGTTGTTTTCAGGCTTTAGGACAGACTGCTACCTCAGGTTTCATTTTAAATCATCCTCTAGACAAGAACAGTACTCTGCAAGCCTCTTTTAGACTCTGGGAGTCTGATTTAGCTTTTAGAATTTTTCATTAAAGGGAAATGTGGGTCAATAGACAAAAACTGAAAAGATGTGGCAAAAATCATGTCAAGATCTCCTCAGGAAATACTGGCTTTTTTAAAAGAAAAAATTATTTTAAAAGGTCCTTTTTTCTCTAGGAATTAAAAAAAAAAAATTAAAAATCTCAAGACTCTTCCCCGCAGCCCCCCATTTGCTGTTTGTTGGCTTGGAGATCTTGTTTGTGTTTCAGAAAGGATTGCACATTCAGCACAGTGTGTGTGTGAGAGCAGGAGTTTTTGCTGTGGTGACGTGTCTGTGTTCCAGAGTGTGTCCATGTCCAAGTGTAATGTGCTTGTCTTTATTGATGCACTTTATGATGGGTGGATTGCAGATCTGACAGGTTCTTTCTGTGTGTTTGTAAAGCTGCATAGGGCTCGGTACTAGAAGACCGCAGTCCTGACAGAAACCCTAGAATGATTCTAACATTCAGCTGGGGATGGTTCCTGCCCTCTTTATTCATGCTAATTTGTATTTTACCCAGTGACTGGTTTGCCTGAAGCAGCTGGTAATACTTGCGAACTGTGCAACACAAACACAGGACAAACAAGGCTTGAAAAATCCAGGCAAGAATTAGAGTTGTGCAGTGTCAGAGCTCAGCAGCATTTCCCAATGGGAAAATGGCTTTCTTGTGACACAGCGTGTCCCTCTTTTTCTTGATCAAAATTCTGAACTTTTTTTTTTAAAGATGCTATTTGGAAGTTTCAGTTGAAACTGGAAAATGATCAAGTTTTCAATACGGACTTAGGAACACTTTTTTTTTTTTTTTTAGAACAACCTAGAAAAAGTATCCCTCCTTCTGTCTCCAAATCAAGGAAAATCAAAGTTACAACTGAAATGAGATTTTCCATAGGAACAAGAATGTTGCTTAACATTTTTATTAATAAGAATTAGCACTAATATTATTGTTGTTAACGTTTTGTTAGTAGTATTAATACAGGTATCTGCTTGTGCACTTAGGCTTAATGTAGTGCAGTCCGCCTTTCTGAGGGCATTTGGTCCTAGAGCTGGGCATGTGAGAATTTGGGGTCCTGCTGTACCTGTGACATTGCCAGTGCTAAATACAGCTGTGCAAAGGCACTGAAAGGTGAACCTCTAGCCATATTTGCACTGAACTCTGTATGTGACCATGTGGGGAAGAGGCACATCCATGTGGATGCATTGCTAGTCCTTCACAGAGAGGAGGTCTGGAAGGTGGCAGATCTACTCCTTGGCAGCTGCTGAAGTTTCTTTCTAGCACAGTGAGAGAAGAGGGAAACCTTCCAAATGCTTCTTGTGCAGCTGAATGACATCAAAATGTAGGCTGGGGGTTCATAACTGAGCCCCTTTGAACCACAACGTTCTCAAGAAAAACTTGATCCAAATGGATCCAGTTCCCCAAATAGCTCACTTTTGGTAAAACTAAGTTGGATTAAATGAAATAATATTAAAACTTTCTGACTGGCTGTAGTAAGGGGTATCACAAATGGCAGCCTGAGTGGGGAGTCTGATGCCTGGCATCACGGACAAGCAAAATCCTCTCCATGATCTCCTACACAGGAATGTATGAATCCACTGGATGTCCGTGTTTATTGAGCCTGCATCCACAGGAGTGTGCCTTGCTGGCTGAGCAGCACATGTCATGCCTCAAGGGTCTGCACTTGTGTGTGTTAATCAGACCAGGTGGATTTGTCTGGGCATACCCACGGTGTGTTGTGCTTAAAGCAGTGTAGGTGCAAGCAGTGTTATTGGTTTAATGGCTAGTGTGCAGGTCTGGGAGAATCATAGAATCACAGAATGGTTGAGGTGGAAAGGGACCTCTGGAAGTCATCTTGTCTGCCCCCCCTGCTCAAGCAGGGCCACCCAGAGCCAGTTGCCTAGAACCATGGCCAGGTGTCCCTGCTAGTCTCCCTGGCTGTGGGCACAACCACAAGGAAAGTTGTAAGGCTTAGTTAGGCAGCACTGGCCCTGTCAGTAAATCATTGTGCAGTTCAGGCTTTTTTTTTTTCCCTTGGATTGGACTCCATAGAGATCAGACAGACTGTGCTGAGCTGGTCCCATCTGCACCCAACCTGGACAGCAGCTTTATCTTGCCTTGTAAAACTGCAGAGCTCTGTGACAAAAGAGTTAATCTCTGCCTTTGTTTCTCCTCCTCTCTCTCTTCTCTTGCAGCAGGACTGAAAGGCAAGATGAGAGCAGATCCATCAGTGTCAGCTGCTTTCAGCACATCAGCACTTTTGGGGGGTTTATTGGGGACTAGCCCATCAGCAGTGCTTCCAAACTGCAAACACACTGTAGACAAGCCCCTCCTCCTGCGCAGCAGCCAGGCTGTCTGGGGAAGCAACGCCGGGACCCCAGTGCCACTGGCCAGGAGCTGGGTGATAAATGACTGTGTGAGGCATCTCCATGGCTAGCAAAGTCCAGAGGGTAGGCCAGAGCCAAGCTGCTGGGGAGGCAGCAATGAAACCGTA
Organism: Haliaeetus albicilla; assembly: GCF_947461875.1. Classification (NCBI taxonomy): domain Eukaryota; kingdom Metazoa; phylum Chordata; class Aves; order Accipitriformes; family Accipitridae; genus Haliaeetus; species Haliaeetus albicilla. The sequence continues at coordinate 19,640,245 of NC_091493.1, forward strand.
TTAATTTCTGGGCGTGCGTCCATGTGTGTCTGTGTGTCTGTACTGTCTGAAATAATACACTTCACACAAACACACATGCTTCACTTCCAACACACAGAGTAACATGGAAGAGGGGTGAAAGAGAGAAAACAATCTGTTTGACAGATTAATGAAGCAGTTCATAGTAGCAACGTATATTATAACCTTAGAAACAGCTTGTAAATACCCAGTTGCTTTACATGTATAAACATACTCCCATGACTAGGTCTGTGTATATTTGCCTATATATGAAATGTATGTGCCTGTGTATATGCATATCTAAAAGGTGCAGGAATGCGAAATCAATGCTCTGCAGTGAAACCAAAGAATAAACGGGAGCTGGAAAAAAATTAAGCTTCATTAGCCTAGCAGCCATATATATTCCCTGCCTTTTATTTTACACCTAAGCCTGGAAGACTTCCAAAGCAGTGGAGGGACTTAGGAGCACACATCTCACTGATGTGCACTCCTAAGCCCTCTTGGTACTCTTGAAAACTCCACCTGTGTTTTTTGTTTTTGTTTTTGTTTTTTTAATCCCAGGGTCTTGGGCAGAGCAGCCTCAGCCCATCCACGCAAGGCTGGGAAGTCACATTAGCGTGAGGACAGTGGAGTTTGAACCCATATCTAATCCAGGATTTTGACTAATTCCTCATCACATTGGTATGTCACTCTTTGAAAAGCTAGATGTATTATTTACTAAGCAGATATTTGGATGTCTTTGTTTGCTTCTGTATTGTATATATCCGTGGGAATTTCCTGATGTACTCTGGACTGGGGCAATGACTTACACAACAATCCTTTCTCTCTTTTGTGGGACCTATTAGCAAATACAGATAGCAACATACTGAGCTCTTGTGGATGGTCAACAACCCCAGGAGCTGAAAAAGCAAGTTCAGCATGACTAAGGACCTTTAGCTTTTCATTTCATGACTCTGCTTTTACTTGTAAGCCTCAATTTTACAGTAAGATAATTCCCTTGAGTTCTTTTCCTACCTTATCTTAGAGGAAAAAAAAGAAGATTAAGAGATTTCTCATATGCACAAAGGAGTGTTAAAATTGCCAGTTCCCAGTAAAAGCCAAACGGTATTTCCAAGCATCATGACTGTGGATGAAAAAATTCAAAGGTCCAAGTGTACTGGAAAGGATCAGAACCAGAAGGTTCATAGAACCCAACCTACACAACAGAAAGTTGACTTTATCACATTGAAGTTTGATTCAGACTTGAACTCATGCAAAAATCCCCAGCAAATTCCCTTCCAAGAATATATAGTTAAGTTCCTGGCCTCAGGTCTTCTGGAAAGAGTTGTGCCAGATATTTTCTTCCCTGATGTGAATTCCAAGATAAAAGCACTTAAGAGGTGGAATGTGTGCAGAGACTGCTGATGTAGCATGTGGCACCATGCAAAGAGCATAGATACACATGTGTATCTTGGACAATGTGCAAATGACCGTACCTGCAACTTTCTAGCCACATGTGTTTGTGCTTTTGCTACAGCAGCAAGGGATCCTTTTGTTATAAGGCAACTAGCACTGTCCTGGTCTAGCTCTTGATCAGAGTTCTTGATGAGCTTGTGATCTGAGGAGCTTACAGGCAAATTAGTCAAGCCAAGTATTTCTGTGTTAATCTTACAGCTGTAGAACAGAGGTGACTTGTCTCTGATCACATGCAAAGCTGAAGATAGAGCTGGGAATGGGACTCAGATGTCCAGCACGGTAAGCTCGTTCTTTCTGTTTCTGTCTAGACCGGTCAACTACGCTAAAGCAGCACCGACTGAACATTTGCACAGAAGCAAATAGCTGTATATCTTAGTCTTTAGGGGCGTCATAGCTCTGTTACTGGGAATACTCTGGGTTTGGGTGCAATTCGAACCACTGTCTAAGAATACTGTTCTGCCTAGCATCCCCTGTCCTTCTCTAAGCTCCCTCTTCCTCTGTCCTGTAGGATTAGGGTCTGTAGTTACTCTCCACAAGCATTTTAACCCTCCTCTGTAAGATGGAGGAGAGCAAGCTGACTTCAGCCAGGATGGGAGGAGATTAGGGGTGATAGAAGTTTGATATGTAGCCTGGAGAATTCACGTCCTTGAATCAGGGATTTGTCCTTAATTCTCCACCAGGGAGGACTGTCAGGTTTGAGCAGACTGATGCTGCTTGTGCAATTCTCTCCCCTGCCCCAGAGACCGGAGTGAGGGGTGGGTGTTGGGGGGCAATTAATTTCATGTGGGAGCAGTAGGTTGAGGGATGGGAGCTGGCAAGGTCTCTGTCTATGGTGGTAAGGAGGAAGAGAGGGCTATGCACAGCAGTTCAACTGTTTTCTACCATCCAGGCCAGCCAGCCAGATCTGTGAGGCCTTCCCAATCAGCGCAGCAAGCTCAGCTTTGCTGCCATCAGCACTGCTGAGAGCAGAAGCTGGGGATGGGTGAATCCAAGTATCTGGATAGCATGGATATTGGCTGGAAATGTTCCACCATATCCGGGTGGCTGCCTTTGCGTGATATTCATGCTCGTCAGAAAATTAATTATTCCATTCACCAGGCTCTCTGAGCCGGTAGGATTACCTCTCAATACCTGGATCCCCTCCTGGGGGTGGTGTGTGTGTGTATGAGCACATCTGTCTGCATGCCTGCTTATTGAAAGGGTGTGTATGTTGTGGACATATATGTGTACAGACAGCAAGAGATTGTATATGACTGTAGGCACAGAGAAGGAGTTGCACAAGTGATACAGAAATAAGGAAGATGCCTTGCTCTGTGTGTCTGTGAGAGAGGGTGCCCTTGGGGATACTGAGTGGCTTTGTCTGCATACCAGAGAGAGGAATATTTTCCTCCAGGTAAGGTGAGCTGTGTGCAGGGAGCAGAGGGTGCAGCACCTGGGTAGGTGGCAATGTGCTCCTTGTCTTTGCCTTTATGTGTGTGAGGGGCATACACATGGCCAAGGCCACGTCCCCATGCTTTTTAGATCTGCCTTCAGAAAGGTTGATGCATGTTTGATGCAAGCCTAATCTGCCTGTGGCTTCCTGTGTACTTGTGCTGAGAACAGGGAAAAAGTTCACGTGTATACACTGAGTATCGAAAACCTGCCTATGTGGTGGAAGATCTTGTGTCAGCTGGCATCGCAATAGTACCTGTGCTTTTGGATGCATTTGATTTTGACTATGGCCCTCCTAAACACAGCTCCAGTTCTTGTCTTCCTGCTTTTACAGCTGATCAACCTCATGTATGTCAGTGGGTAACTTACACCAGCAAGTAAGCAGAATCAGGTCTTGTGATATTTAAAAATAAAACCTTTGCACCCCAGCCTGAAAGCTTTCCTGCGATCCTCAGTCCCAGACCCTAAGATCACAGGAGGTCTTATCCCGTATGGGGCAGTATGGTCTGTGTATGTGTTGGAGTTGGGCTTTTCCAACTGCAGCAGCAAGGAGTGATCTTTCCTGGAAAGCAAAACTACCTAATAGTGGCTTGACTCTGAGAGTGCCCTGATTGGCTCTGCTAGACAGCACAGCGCTGAGTTTCAGGCTCGGGGTATTCTTGGAAATTTGTATTATTAATTGAAAGCTTATTAATGGCAAACACAGGATGACATTTTACATGGTTTAGTTATGTTCTGTGAGTCATTGGTACAACGCAGCCTCAGCCACAAGGCAAGGAAGCTGCTGCCGTAACTGATAACAGAGAAGCAATAACAGCTCAGTTCCCACTAACTGGTCCTGGGGCGACAGGGACAGCCCTCGAAAATATCTGATCATCTCCTCTCTGGTGGTCGCTCATCCTAGGCTTAAGGAAGTCTCAGAAGAAGGCAGACTTACTCACTGAGGTAATAAGCATTCTGGTTTATTACCAGTGGGCTCAAGAACTTTGGCTTCTCTGAATGTTTGGCATTGCCCTTAAAAATAAAAAGGCCTTAAAGTGAGGGAACTGCTGACATCACACTGGAAGTTAGTAGCCCCATGTCTAGAGCAGGAGACATGATGTCGCTCTAGATAATGAAACTGGGTGCTGGACTGTGGCTGGGTTTTCTAGAAAAATGCTTGAGTCCCATTCTCCCATGTTTGAGATGTGGGTCAAGTCTGGGTCTGGTTTATGTCATAGTGGGGAAAGCAAATGTCTTTGGAAGAGAATTGACTATTGCTTCTAATATCCTGCAAAAAAAGTCCTTTTCCTCTGCCCAGCTTCATAAATGGTCAGTGCCATACATCTAAAAATCAAAATGAGATTCCTGTTGAACCAAGAACAGAACAAATGTCATATATATATATATATATATGTTAAGAATCTAACATGTTTAGATTCTTAAACAAAGTGGCATTGTCCCGTCATTGTGTGGACGTGGCTGCTGTGTCCACCAAATCCATGAAGGGTAGGTACATCTTCTTTAAGCAGATTTCTGAAGACCATCAACCAGAGTTGTGTTTGTCTTTTTTATGGCTATAGGCATGGGCAAAACAGGTGTACTGCTAGGAGAAGCAGTTCTGTAAGCCACGGCCATGGATCTGCAGCCTCTTTTGTCTGGGAAGAAACACAGGTTGTACAAAACCCCCAAATACCTCCATCAATCCTCCTAGTACCCTCTTCCCCACTGCTATGTGTGCATCCCATCCTGTCTGCCAGAACTCCCTGGGTCTTTCCCAGACACGGTACTTGAACTCAGCGTTGTCAGAGGTGACGTTTGCTCATGTTGCTGAGGTACCTCAGGGAGGCACTCACTCTTCACAAACTCTGCTTTGGCCCTCAGAAAGGGAGGCAAGAGTCTGGAGACTTTTCCTGGCAAAGCTTGGCCTTGGGCTGGGATTCCCACCCTCTGGGATAGAAGATGCAAGGGTGATGGTGGGAAGCCATCTGGGTCTGGAGAAATAGCATCCCCCCACTTGACAAGGGAAAGCTCAGTTGTGGGTGCCACCTAGGCTGTTCCTTGTCTGGGACAGCCAAGAGGGGCTTATGGAGCTAAGCATCTGCACAGACTGATGGGAACTTTCCTTGAGGACCTCCACAGATCTGGTAGATCTATAGATCTGTGGGACACATGTGCTCTGTCACCCATATTCAATGCTGCAGTCCCACTCTGCAGCTATCAGCTTCATCAATGGCTGGAGCTGGGTACAAATGAAGTCCTCTCTGCAACTGCTGAGAGATGTACAGGGGAATATAGACAGCAGAGCTCCTCTGCAATCCATTGTCCACCAGCAGAATTATTTCCACAAAGGCATTGCAGGCACTGGGAGGAGATTATAGGACAAGCGCTTAAACTTTTCCACCCTGGTTTAGCAAGAGCCCCACAGCTGTGGATTGTCTGATGCCAGCAAATAAACCAGATGGATGACATGGATGGAGACAGGCCAAGCTGGGATGGAAAGCACAGTGTACCCTCCTGTCTTAATGGGATTCTGGAAGATGAAGTAACACAAGCTGGAAAGAGCCTTCAGCTGCAAAGCTCCCTGTGTTGAGGTAACGGGAAATGGGATCTACTGTTTCTTGTGGGGCTTCAGCTGTGGCTGGTGGGATCTTCTCTAATGCTGCAGGAATAAGGGTGGTGCCCTGGGTGCCTACAGGAAGGTGGGACATTTCCAGGGTCTACCGGAGAGAAGAATCCAGATCTGCAGCTGTAGGGAGCAGGGGGTTTGGGAAGAAAAATCCAGCAGGCATAGTGAGAGGTATCATGGATTGTATGGATGCTAGAGGATATAACTGCAGTTGCCAGTTCTGGTTAGCAGGTTGCAGGAAGATGAAGCCCACCCAGTCTGCAAAGGACAGTGATGGGTCAGTGCTGCTGGGCAACATATGCTGCTTTTGCAAGGGGCCAGATCTGGTTGTTCCTCCAGCACTTCATGACTATGATTTGTTACCTGGGTGATGGCAAGGCCTAAAACTCAGATCAGACTCTCACTGTGCTGGGTGCTGTATACAGAAGTCTAACGAGATTCACATCCCAAAAGAGCTTTCTCCCATGATTAACAGCACATCAATTTATGGATGGGCTGTCACAAGAGGCTGTGAGAAAACCACAGCTGTCCAGGGTCCCCAGAATCTGGCTTCCTTTGAAATCCGAGGTAAGCAACCTACCCTTTTCTCTGTATTTCCCCATTGACCATTTAGACACCCAAGCTCGGTTCTCCTAAATAACAAGTGATCTAAATGACTCATGGATCTCTTGAGTTTGGAGCTACAGAAAATGCCCCAGGACTTTGTGTGAATAGGAGACTCACCTGCAATGACACATGGAGTCCATATCAGTGCTGAGAACTTAACTTAGCTCTGTCCTACTTAAGTCCTGTCCTGTCTTATGCCTTAGCCCCATGACTGGCTTTCCTCCCAACAGACTAGTTGGGATGTTTCAAAAGGTAGGGCAGTGTGTCCAGCACTAGAGTATGCCTGCAGCATGCTTCGGGGTACTTTGAGTTGGGGTATTCCAGCTTTACTAGGAGATGAGTCTCTCACCACCATGAAACACAAGTTGCTGGAGCCTGGCCTCAAAATAAAGGCTTGAACCTCAGTTCAGTGCCTTTTCAAGCCAGGCCAAGCTGCTTGCAAGTCTGTTTTGGAAGGGATTACTGAACACTCCCCTCAGTGTGCTGGAAAATCACCCCTGCTGGTAACAGGTACTGTCCAGACACATTACATTGTGTTTATGGGGTTCAGTGTGGAGGGGTGGATTCAGGATGTGCTTGCCAGGCTGTTTATGGCTGGGGGGGGGGCATGCCCTTTCTAGGTGTGATCCTCACCTCTGCCATTTGTCCTTTCTCTATTCTACCATCCTTGGAGCAGCCCGGATTGGTTATAGCCCACATGTTAACAGTGGCCAACCTGCAAAGAGAGAGCCAAAAAAAGTTAATGTGGAGTTCTGGTCTACTCCCAGGATGCATTTGGGCTGCAGCCCATAATGATATGTATAATTGCGAAGGCCTGCCAAAAAAAGCAGGCTGGATTTAATTGAGTCAACACACTGCTATTAATAATAAAATGGCAGAGACTTTGCTATTAATCACTTGTGCTGGCTTTATCACAGGCAGTCTCGGCTATCTGGCTACCAAACAAGACCTTTAAAAAAAAATGGTGCAGTGGAAAACTTACTAGTGGGAATACACCTGCTAACAAAATAAACCTTGTAAACAAAATGTTCCTTGTAGAAGAATGTACTTTCTGAAGGGGCAGCCTATTTGGGAGGCAAATGGAATTATGTCAAATGCCTGTGTCCTGCAGCAAAGTCCTCCTTTTATAGGAATAGATCACTGGCGGATGCACTTGGCAAATGGTGCATCTTTGGAAAAGGTTATGCTTGCTAAAGGACTTTGTATGGGGTGGGAATTCAGGGAGAAATTAATCCTCCAAAGAGAAACATAATTGCTGCAGGAATATGGCGCAGCCCAGAGAGGAATGCATGTTTCTAGTAAATGGAAACACTGTATCTGCTGAGGTACTGGAAAAAAAAGGGAAATACAAAATAAATACCATGCCTGACACCTAAATTGCAGCCCTCCTTGTAGAGGGCTGGATAAACTGTGGTATATTGGGGTGGATGAGTGGATGTGGAGCTCTGTACCCCAAAGTGCGTGCTGCCAGCACTGCACACAGCACCACTGAACGAGTAGGGTCTGGTCTCCTGAGGGGCCACCACAGCCCAGAAGTGCCCTCTTTCTTATGACCTGACTTAGCCATGCCATGAGGTGGAGGAAGAGCTTGAATGGGGCTCCAGCCCTTTCACACATGCACCATATTTGCTTACATGAGCTGCTCATGTTCCCTGTGGCCCTCTTGATGGACCGTATCCTTGTGCCTGGGATTGGTACTGTTTCCTCATGGCAGTAAGAGCATGCTGCATTTTTAAAAGCCCCCCCAGCTGAGGTTGTTATTGTAGGAAACGCGGTAATGGCAGTCTTCACTTTTGTTTCTGAGTAGAGCTGCTTGCCATGACTATGTCTGGGAAGGGACCATGTAGCAAAAAGGTCTAAAACGCAGGAGGAAGGGACTAGGCTTGAAAACAGTGCTTCTGAGCAGGGAACACAATGTGTCTGTAGGCAGAGCCAAAGAATATAGAGCAGGTAGAAAACAAACAAAACAGGTACATTATGTGGCTTTTAGTGTAAGAGGTTGTGAGGCTTAAAAAAAACCGACTCTTTTAGAAGACAGTTGGAAGGGGAGAATCCTCTGCCTTTCAAATCTGAGAATGCCAAAGGACTGGATCTGTTCTTCTCTTGCAAGTTTTCCTGCACAAAGGGATACGTTTTCTGTGCACCAGTGCAAAAAATCTGTGTGCATCTTGCACCAAATAGTCAAACAAAATAAATGATTTAACAGGCTAAAAGGCCTCTTTCTCTCTGCTATGAATTAACAAGGACTGTAAATGAATGCAAATGTTATCCCTCAGAAAGGAAGAGAAAAAAAGAAAAGAGAGAAAGCAACAACAAAAAAATCCTAGAAAAAAAATTATCCACTTCCTGCTGTTTTCCTTTCCTCCCCATAAAGTGAGTGTCTTATCCTCAGAGAAATTCACTTCATTGTTAGAAATAGCCGAAATTGGCTTGCAACTAGTAAAGATGCCAAGAATTTGCACCTTGCTCTGTGACCTAAAGCAAAAATGACATGAACATTGACAAATTTGACAAGGAAATTTGTGCAAAAAACAACTTCTATTTGGCTAGCCAAGCAGCAAATATGTCGGATGATATGCTTTATTAAGCAATCCATTTTTCAGCAATAGCTGCACCATCTGCAAAGGTTAGTGTGCATCAGGCTTTCCACAGAATTTCATCTGCGTCTGCAGCTAGGTGCAACACACGACCACATTTTTCATGTACATACAATTTTGGATGCAAATAGAATACTTGATGAAAGAGGTGACCTTCCGGACTGACTTCCCCCATGCAGTAAAGTCACAGGCACAGAAGCAGCTGAGAGAAACATATCTCTGCCTAGAGGGAGGGGGGGAGTAGGAGAGAGGAAGCAGGGGGAAAGGGAGAAATAAAAAGACGAGCAAACTTCAGAAAAAAGTGTTTCCAAAAGAAATGGTTTGCCACATCGCATAGCAGAGACTCTGCACTTGTACCAGTCAAAGGGGAATGGAAACTGTCGTGGTGGGTAGCTGCAGTTTTCTTCTGGATGGTATCCACCTCTCCATCTTCTAGTTTTCCTCCTGTTATCTTGCATAGTTCCTGCTACTACACTGTCTAAACGTCCTTGTCTTTCATTGCTCCCTCTGTCATGGTTTTCATTCCAGACTTGTCATCTCTTAGGGATGGGCCATTTGCCCTTTTACTACTATGGCCCCCGCCTAGGGCTGCTGGATCTGGATCTCCTTCCAAGCATCCTTGGCTGTATAGGATGTATTTTCTAAACCCAATGAGGGGAATCGTTGCTTTCAAATATTAGTTGGACGTACATATTTTCTGCCTTTTTTGTTCTTTTTTTCTTTTTTTTTTGTTTTAAAGGCATGATGGTCCTGCCTCTGTGTTTTCCTATATTGTTTTCTAGTGAATGGATATGGTCCTTTCATGTCCTGCCTGCCCTACATTAGGTGGAATCAACTCTTCTCTAGTCCCCAGTCTTCTTCCCCAAGTGTATGCTGTACACATGGCTCCCTACGCCTCATTGGTGGTTGCTGGTTATAAATTCATGTTCTCAATCCCTACTCCACTTAGCTGAAGTTGGATGCCATCCCAGTGGCTTGCAACTGTCCCTGGTCCAGTGGAAAGTTTAATCTGCCAGTTCATGGCGTGTCGTCCTATGGGGAGAGTTCAGTTCAGTGCAGCTACACACTGCACAGAGAGAAGCTCATTAGCAGGACATGGTAGTGTCTGATGACACTGTGGTCCAAGAAGGCCTCATTAGGCACAAAATGTTTTCTGTGGCTCTCTGAGATTTCCTAGTAACTTAAGGAATTCAGACATAGCTACCATGGGGGCACAGATGAAATGGGGAGCAGAGACGCATTCTCCAAGGGCCATCTCCCATCTGTGTCTTTTGGAGGAGCAGATATCGGATGAAGCCTTTGACTGCTTTTACATAGCCTTGGATCCTTGCTACAAAGATGCAGATGGGACTGGCTGGGCCTGGCAGGCACACTCTTCCCTGGTTGGCTGCTAAGTGGTGTTAAGTGATGAATGTTAAACCTAACAAGGGGACTTACAGATTTACGTAAGGATTTTACTGCCTGCCAGGTATAAATGATGGAACAGCTTTGATCTTTAGGGGGATCAGTACTGGAAGTGATTTAAACTAAAGTTAATAAAACTGCTTAAAACTGTACTCTGTAGTCCCACAGGCTGAAGGAGCCCTAGTGGTCACTTGACTGCTCTAAGTAAAAATTGTTCACATTTATGAGGGAGATCAAATCCCACTGGCGTTAACTGTGTTTCCAGCTGAATAATAAATGGTATCTTCCAAGAGTTCTGCAAGTCCTTCTCTATGTGTGCTGTAGGTCCCACAACCTGCTGGAGCCGGAGCCACCAAGCTGTTATCCACAGATGCAAAAAAATGTTAGAGTCTTGGTATTTCCATGGGCTTTTCTCATTCTCTTACCACTTCATAGTCTCTAAACCAGGTCTGATCCCTTCGCCATTTTGTAGCATGTCACAAGCTAGTGCTGGTGGGGGGTTTTTTTGCCATCAAGCGAGAGTCTTGGTATGTTTTATCTTTGGAATTTGCTGGCCAACAGTGACAAGTAAATGCCATAAACTTTAAAATTTCATTGGCTTCATGGTGGGCTTTGCCACCAATGACCTTTAGAAAGGGGACATCACATTACAATTTTTATGAATGGTCCTGTAATGTCTTCTTCCATCGCAATGCATCTTAAGAAAGTTGCCCACAAAGATGAAAATTCTCATTCCTAATGGAGGGTCTATTTTCTGTCTCCCAGGAATCTCAGCTGCCCCCTACAACATAATCATGGGTATTTCCATTGGGCATTTCCATAATGTCCCAAGATGAAACAGTGTGAGCTGCGGTGGGCAGGGTGTTCAGAAGCTGATGCAAACAGCACTTTTGTAACCTGCTCTGATTCAGGTGAAGAAGTGGCTCTTTTGTAACTATCAGAGAAGTTGATGGGATTTACCAGTATCCCTGTATCAGCCCAGCTCACTAGGTTTACAAGTGAGATCAGATTCCATCAGTTACTTGTGTTTGCAGCTAAGAAGCAAACAGGCCTTTCCTGCATGCCAGTGGGTCATACTGTCAGCCAGAGTCACCAGGCTGTCCCTCCACAGGCACACACAAATGGAAGTCGTCCTGCTACTGCTATAGGGTTTTCTAATTCTCCTGCCATTTCCTAGAAACTCTTTAACAACTACCAGAATGCCTTCTGTCTGATTGGTAACAAAACAAGTAGCCTTTCATGGGCCTCTCTAGAAATCAGTGATTGGCAGCCACTGAAATTGAATTAGCAGTAACTCACCATTGTAGTGGTAGTTGTAGTAGAAAAAATACTTTTTTGTTTTTTATTTCAGCCCAGTGCACTGTTAGTGATGAAACTCCGCAGCACAATGTTTTGATGAGGCCGTGATCTTGGAAAGATACAAAAAGACATGGGCTGTTTCAGGCAGATCACGAGGAAATCCTGAATTATAAAGGTATAGGCAAGTCTGGAATGGGATTCATTCTGCAGAGGAGCCAGCTGGAAACTGCCAGTGATTGGGAGGAAGTTCCATGAAAATCTTGTTACTTGTACCTTGTTATATAATTACCTCTTGCAGAGTTTTGGGGTTTTTTTCTGAATTAGTCACTGTTGGAGACAGGTTATGGGCTTAGACAGACCACTGGCTGGACAGCCTGGTATTTCCTGCATTCTTACTTCCACGGATCCTCTAACAGCCTTGCCGCCTGGTTTTGTCCTGCTATTGTGTCTCACTGTGAGGATGGTCTATGAGATTGTCGTGGGATTTCTGCAGACAGCTTCTAGTGGTATTTTCAGAGCCCCCCGATATGGTCTTTGCACTCAAGTAGCATTTTCTAAATCCCCTGGGGCCTGAGGGTCATCTCTCGCTTTACATGGGATACATTTATAATGACACAAAGAAATCAGTCATGATGAAATGGCTCCATTTTTATTACAATGAGAGGGGATTTTGGACCTGTGTTTCTGTTGTGGTGTCTCAGGAGCTGTCCTTATACCACAGCAGTGTTTTGGCAAAGATTTCCAATGGTATTTTGAAGTCTCCTATCCCATCCCAAAAACTTGATGCTAGATTCAGCAAACTGTTTTCAGAGGTTTTCTATGTGTTTCCAGAGAAGTTCTTCACTTTGCATCTTGTAGCAGCCTGTCCGTTCACTGTGGCTGGAATTCTGTGAGGCCACAACTGTTGTGTTAGAGAATGAGGGGAGTGATACACCTACTAGATGATCTACTGTGGCTGGAATTTGTTCCTTACTCACCCATCAGTGTGGATGAAGAAGTAGTTTGGGAAGCATCACTAGATTTATAGTCATTTGCTTGTGGCTCCTAATGTCTGTCCTTCCTTGTACTACCTTGTCTGACTAAGGAGTAGTTTCCAGTGGCTTTCTTACTCCCTTGAAAAAGATGCCATATTGTCCTTGGAAGTCTGGAGAAATCAGGCACATCATACCCTGAGACTCCTTTGAACCTGAGTCTCTGCTCTCAGCTCGTTTCTGCTGCCTGGTATCTTGCCCACGCTGCAGTGTGGCGTTAGAGCACTAAAGTACTCAGGATAAATCAATGGGTATCTGCTGATTTACACCACTGGAAGACTGGGCCCAGGTCGGATAGAGAGCAGAGAATCCTCCAACAGAGTCTCTTTAAAAGAAACCCCAGGCAGGTATTTCAGTCCAGTTAGCTGGGCATTCAATTATGGCTTCTGCTACAGAGGAAAACCAGTTTTTCCAAAGGACACCACTAGCAGCCTCTTAAAAAAGGACTTGTGGCCCCTCCCCAGTGACCTTTCCTTGTCAAATGCTACATGCCGTGATGTTCCTACACAATAGAGAACACTCTGGTCTCTGTGTACTTGGCAAAGGAAGAAATGGCTTTTTTAATCTCATTGCATGAATTATTGGCAAAATGTTTGAAGTGGCTCCAAGATTTCTCTCTGACTGACTTGCATTTTCTCAGGAGATTTGTGTAGTTTGGGAGTTTGGAACGTGTAACTGAGTAACTCGGAGAAAGCGTTTGCTACCTTTTGAAAGGCTGCTGTGTCCTTGCAAAAAAAAATCACTTCATCTGCTGCATCAACATCCCTTTGCAGAGGACAAGCCTCATTGGGCGTGACATGCCATGTCCCCTCGAAGGATGCTCACCCTTCTGCTGCCCTGCCTGGCCTTCAGTGCGTGTATTACCTAGAGGCAGTGCCTCCTGCGGACACTGCTGCGGCATTGCCCCCAGCCAAGCCGTGGACGTGGGAGCCGGGCTCTGCCATGCCAGGCCTTGGGCAAATACAAGTGTGTGCCAGTGCTTGCCCCGAATAGTCTACAGAGTCCCCATGGAAACACAGGCAGCAGCATGGGGTCACGTATCGAGGAAGTGCCAGAGCTGGGATTAAGACCTGCCCTTCTGCCGCTGCAGCCTCGTCAGCCCTGAGGTATGGGGAGGGCCACCTTGTGTCAGTAGCCTGCCCCTTTCTCTTTGTGTACTGCTTCCCTGGGCTTGCTGGTGTGGCTCTGCCATGGGCCAGGTATTGCTCCAGGGATTCAGTGCAGACCACATCCATCCCCTTCCCTGGAGCATCCCTCTGGCTTCCTGCTGACCATGGCGAGCAAAGGGTTGTCACCTCCCAGGGATGGCCACCTACCTTCCTTCAGTGCTACCC